>NC_042622.1:269143569-269176967 GCF_901001135.1 Rhinatrema bivittatum
CCTTAGGAAACTCCTCAGGACATTATCTCTATCACTAGATGTTACAAATGAAACAAACAAGACACCTCTTGACTCTATCTGTTCCTCTTGTGAGGTTTCTAGAAACCCCGATAGGTCTTCTAAGGGTTAGTAAACTATTTTAACAAAGGAAATAAGAGGGAAGCAAAGAAACAGAGGAGCATAAAAAAAGAAACAGTGTATATGAAAGGACCATAGCAGTATATATATCAAATCAAGCCAGCTGTTGTACTGTGGGAACCAGAGATGATGTTAAGTTCTTCCTTGCATCAATAAACGATCTGAGCTGCTCAGGAGAGAAGATATAATTATAGAATGAATTTAAGTGACACATACATGGGTAATGTAGCATAAAGAAAGCACCTAAAGCTAGCACCTCCTGTCTAAGCACAAGAAACTGTCTTCTCTGTTCCTGAGTAATTCTAGATGAATCTGGAAAAATACGAACCTTCTGGCCATGAAAATCAGAATTAAGATTATGAAAATAGAGACATAACCTTACTTAAATCAACATCTGTACAAAGGAAACAGCAACGTAGCATGCTCAATAATTTCATTTCCAGATGTTGTAAGAAATTGAGATACATTGAAAGAAGACAGGTTAGAGCGTGAAGATATAGGTAAAAAAACCAGCCTTATTAATAGATGGTAAAACATCGACTGGCAATTTCAAGACATCCAAAATATATCTCTTTAAATTCATAATGGGAAGTTCCCCCATAATTTTGGGAAAATTCAGGAAACGTAGATTCAGACACCTGGATGAATCTTCTAAGAATTCAACCCTTCTGGAAAGCATTCCACATTCTTGTACCAAATTAGCTTGAATTGCAACCACTTTATCCAAATCCTGCTGGAAAGAGAAAATGTTATTGTCATGCTCACATATCTTCAAATCATGTAGAGAGACCAGTACATCCAATTTGGAAGTGAAAGAATCCAACTTCTGAGTAACTAAAGTCAAGTCCTGACCAAAACAAGACATCAGCTCCCATACTGAGTCCAGCGTTACCTCTGCTGGCTTCATGGTGGATTTCCGAGACTCACCTGAAGTTGGTAAAGCAAGGAAACCTGAATCGAGAACTGGAGAAATCTGCTCTACTCTTGAATCCAAGATAGAGATGCCCGAAGAGGAAACAGCCAATGGGGAGACAAAGATGGCCCCTCCAATGATGACAAAACAGACGCCAACTGCTCGACAGCCCTCATCTGTGTTGCAAAAAGGTAATCACTCTGTGCCACTGTGATCGATGAGGTAGAGTCATGTCTGGGTGCTGGCAGGAAGGCTTGAGCACGGGGGCTGAGGGAAGCTTCTCCCCCCAAAGAGACCAACACTCCTCCACTGGTGCTCTCAGGACCATACCACCCGAAACTTCAGGGGTAGGAGATGCGAAGGAGGTAACTAACTGATGCCCCTCAAGGTATAGAGTTTCAAGGGGAAAAACCCTAACCTTTCTTTTGCATTTAGGCGCCATATGGTAAAGGAAACAAAGTTAAGAAAACAAAGATATGGGGAGCAGCCTTCAGCGTCTCCGGTCATGCTGCCTTCTTGCTTCCCACCCAAGGTCATATTTTTTGTGGTGGTGACTTCAGCGTGCAGGGTCAGCGAGCTCCAGGCCTTAGTGACTTGTCCACCTTATACTAAGTTTTATCATGACAGGATAGTCTTGCATACACACCCTAAGATCCTGCCTCAAGTGGTGATGGATTTCCATCTTAACCAGTCAATCATCCTGCCAACATACTTTCCCAGGCTCCATTTGCACCAAGGTGAACAAGCCCTACACAGTTTGGATTGCAAGAGAGCCTTAGCCTTCTATCTGGAATGGACAGAAGCCCATAGACAGTCCACCCAGCTTTTCATTTCCTTTGATAGGAATAAATTGGGAGTTTCCGTTGCCAAACAGACACTATCCAATTGGCTAGCAGACTGCATCTCCTTCTGTTATGCCCAGGCGGGACTATATCTTGGGGGTCATGTCAAGGTTCATTCTGTCAGAGTCATGGCAACATTGGTGGCCCACTTACAAGCAGTTCCCGTGAAGAAGCTATGCAAGGCTAAGACATGGAGTTCTCTCCACACATTCGCATCTCACTACTGTCTGGATAGGGATGGCCAATGTGACAGTAGGTTCATCAGCCAGTCTGTCCTTTGGAATCTCTTTGAGATATAGAACACACACCACCAATGTAAAATGTTTTTGATTTAAACCCTCAAATTACCTCATTACTATGTAAACCCATATTCATATGACATTATAAATGTTACTGTGATTTACTACCATCCTATATATTTTAATTTGTTATAATCTATACTCATCTCCTTCGTTGCTAGACAAGTTACCATGTTAAATGTTACAATGTAAAACAAGGCAAGTTACCATGTTAATTGTTTCATGTAAAATAAGGCAGTCTCTGCCCTATTCACCGAGTTATATGTAAACCGATGTGATATCTCGATCGAATGTCGGTATATAAAAGCAAATAAATAAATAAATAGAACCCAACTCTCCCTGCCTAGGACCCATTGTTTGGGTTTCAAACTGTCTCCCCCTCTATTACCAACAGCACTGTGGTTGTTGTGCCCATTGGCAGCTGCTTGGTGCTCATTGGTCCTCTTTTGTGTTGGGGAGCAGCCTGTAGCTAGGGAGTACCATGTGTGAGGACTATCATCCTGCTTGTCCTAGGAGAATGCAGAGTTGCTTACCTGTAACATGTGTTCTCCTAGGACAGCAGGAGGTTAGTCCTCATGAAACCCTGCTACCCCCCACGTAGTTGGGTTTCTCCTTTTTTTTGTTTAATTTTTATCGTTATTCTATGTTATGAGATTGAAGAGGGACCCTGCGTGGATGCATGGAATAGGGCATGCTGGGCATGCTCACTCAAAGTTCCAGAAACTTTACAAATGTTCTCCCTTCCGGGCTCCATCTGATGATGTCACCCATGTGTGAGGACTAACATCCTGCTGTCCTAGGAGAACACCTGTTACAGGTAAGAAACTCTGCTTTCCTTTTGGACTCGCATATTTGCAGACTCATAGACTGATTGAAAAGGGTTGTGTTGTGCTCCTCCTCCCAACCTCTGCTTGATGCCCCAGATGCTCTTACAATGGCCCTGATGATGTGTACTATGATTTCTTATCCCCTTTCTGAATAATCCAGTCAATGCTGCCACATCTTCATTTCTCGGAATTGGGAGAAAAGCCTGTTTAAAAGCATTTTTGTGGCCCCAGTTTAAATATGGCTGCCCTACTTTAGCCCCGCCTCTCCTGCTGCACGATGGAAGATGAGCTCCTATTGGCTAAGCAAGGAGGGTGTGGCCAGGACCCTTGATACGTGGGGCAGGAACAGGCAGAGAATCATGGCAGCTCCAGACTTGTGCTGGACAGAGCAAGAATAGAAGATTTTATGTAGAAAAAATGTCCAGGTAAGAAATGCAGAAACATTGATGTGCCTACAAGGAAAGGTATTTTATTAAGCATTTAGGATGCATATCAAGGGAAGCTCTTATGCTTAGAATTAGGGATGTGAATCGTTTTTATAATGAATAGAAATATCGTACGATATTTCTTAATTCGTTATATATCAGGTAAAACAAGAAACGAACACTTTTCCCCCCGAATTTTCGTGAAAATCGTTTTTCGGGGTAGCGCGCGCGCACTAAGAAAAAAAACTTTTATTTTTGTTAATTTTTGTTATTTTTGTTAGTGCGCGCTACCCCGAAAAACAATTTTTTACTAAAAAAAAAAAAACAAAAAAAACGATCACACGATCCCGGAAGCACAAACGATCGGGCACCCGATGCACATCCCTACTTAGAAGGGCAATTTTCAGAAGCGATTGGACCTGTAAATTGGCTGTCTGGAAGTACTTATCTTGGCTGTGGGGATTCCTCCTGGATGCTCCCCTGTGCCTCTGCCCCCCTTGCCGGCTGCCAGGCACGGCTGGGGCTCTCTGGGCACATCCCTATATTCAAAGCTCACGCTGTTGTATCCTCTCTCCTTCCCCTTTGGCAGACACCGACGAGTGCTCCATCGGGAACCCGTGTGGCAACGGCACCTGCGCCAACGTAGTGGGCGGCTTCGAGTGCGCCTGCGACGAAGGCTTTGAGCCGGGGCCAATGATGACCTGTGAAGGTAAAAGCTCCAGCACCTCTCTCGCTCCATCTCAAGTTGTTATCCTGAGCATTTTGTGATGAAATATTAGGGGGGTGAGGTGGAGGGGGGTAGACAGGTTTTTTTTTTTGTGATGTACATGGGGAAAGGAGGCAGAGTTGTTTTATTCTGATGTTTGATTGGTTGGCTCATTTTGCAAATATTTAGGGGAAAGGTGGGGACTTTTGTTTAAACGGTGGGCGAGGAAGGGTTGCTTTTTTATTGTGATGTATAATTTTATCATCAGTTTTGTGAAAGTGTAGAAAGAGGGAGGATCGATAACACAGGATTAATGCTTATTTTTGTGTTTTTAGTTTGATTCTGTAACCCGCCTTGTGCTGTGTAACAGGAAGGCATGAAATCAAGCCTGAGAATGGGATGAATAAATAAACAGATAGAGAGATTAGAACCAGTGACAGTAGACAGGACCGCAGACTGCTGTCCATAGAGGGAGCATAGCACTGGCAGCAGTGCAACCTTCACACACACACACAACACAACAGGTATAGCACGGGCGGCAGCAGTGCAAGCTTCCCTCACACACACCCTGCCACATCCCAGGCAGCAACAGTACAAGCTTCACACACATAAACACAACTGGTATAGCACGGGCAGCAGCAGTGCAACCTTCACACACACACACACACCCTGCCAATCACAGGCAGCAACAGTACAAGCTTCACACACACAACAGGTATAGCACGGGCAGCAGCAGTGCAAGCTTCCCTACACACACCCACACACACACACACATACAACACACCCGCCAATCACAGGACAGGCACAGCCCAGGCAGCAGAGACAAGCTTCACACACACAACAGGTATAGCACGGGCAGCAGCAGTGCAAGTTTCCCTCACACACACCCTGCCACATCACAGGACAGGCACAGCCAGGCAGCAAGGACAGCTTCCACATACAACAGGTATAGACGGGCAGCAGCAGTGCAAGTTCCCTCACACACCCTGCCACATCACAGGACAGGCACAGCAACGGTACAGCTTCACACCACACAACAGGTGTAGACTGGGCAGCAGCAGTGCAATCTTCCCTCACGTACACCTACCACATCACAGGACAGGCACAGCACAGGCAGCAACAGTACAAGCTTCACACACACAACAGGTGTAGCACGGGCAGCATCAGTGCAATCTTCCCTCACGTATACCTACCACATCACAGGACAGGCACAGCACAGGCAGCAACAGTACAAGCTTCACACACAAACAGGTGTAGCACGGGCAGCATCAGTGCAATCTTCCCTCACGTATACCTTACCACATCACAGGACAGGCACAGCACAGGCAGCAACAGTACAAGCTTCACACACACAACAGGTGTAGCACGGGCAGCATCAGTGCAATCTTCCCTCACGTATACCTTACCACATCACAAGACAGGCACAGCAGGCAGCAACAGTACAAGCTTCACACACACAACAGGTGTAGCACGGGCAGCATCAGTGCAATCTTCCCTCACGTATACCTTACCACAGGACAGGCACAGCACAGGCAGCAACAGTACAAGCTTCACACACACAACAGGTGTAGCACGGGCAGCATCAGTGCAATCTTCCCTCACGTATACCTTACCACATCACAGGACAGGCACAGCACAGGCAGCAACAGTACAAGCTTCACACACACAACAGGTGTAGCACGGGCAGCATCAGTGCAATCTTCCCTCACGTATACCCTACCACATCACAGGACAGGCACAGCACAGGCAGCAACAGTACAAGCTTCACACACACAACAGGTGTAGCACGGGCAGCATCAGTGCAATCTTCCCTCACGTACACCCTACCACATCACAGGACAGGCACAGCACAGGCAGCAAGAAACAAGCTTCACACACACAACAGGTGTAGCACGGGCAGCAGCAGAGCAAAACACACACACACACACACACACCCTGCCACATCATAGGACAGGCACAGCAGAGGCAGGAAGAGACAAGCTTCACACATACAACAGGCATAGCATGGGCAGCAGCAGTGCATACTTCACACACCCACTACAGAACAGGTAGCTTCTGTCACACACATGCATATGTACACACATTCGCACACAAACACTGCCCCACTACAAAATGGGCAGCAGCAGTGCAAGCTTTCCCCCACAAATATACACAGTGCCTGTGACAGAATAGGTATAATAGGGCAGCAGCAGCAGAGTGTAAGCTTCACACACACACACACACACACACACACACAACACACTGCCCCAGCACTGAAGAGGTACAGCATGGGCAGTAACAATGCAAACTTCCCTCACACAAGCTGCCTCACAGTATCTTGAAGAAGATGGGGCAGGGGCTTAAACATACGAAAATCAATATTCAAAGCCATTTAGACTGATCATTTGCAAGTTATCTATCTAAATGGCAAGTTTTGCAATATTCAGTCACTTATCCTGCTAAATTATAGGTGCATAAAAAAAAGAGACGTACCAGGGGTGTTTAATTATCTGGCTAATTTAGTTGTTTTTGAAATATTATCTAATGTAATCCTTTTCTCTGGATTGCCACTGTTTCCAAGGGCACACAAAAGAATTTATCAGGGGTTGACTTCATAGTTCGCACTCCCTCTCTTCGACCCCCAAAGTGTGGGTCCTTTCTGTGGGGGTGAAGGCTGACCACCTTGGCAGTAAGGACGTTCCCTTGTGAGGTTGTTACCATAGCTCTTTGGGACAGGCACACTTACAAACCAGGCGGGACTCACTGGATGGGCGTTCAAATTAAAGTTTACTGGAATTCCTCTTCAAAGAATCAAAATAGATGCATAACATAAGGGGCCCGATATTGAAAGCACATTCAGAGCTCAGTTGCAGATAAGTGGGATTTCTCTGGTATCTGGCGGGCCTCTGAATATCAGCAGCCACTAGATTGCCGGACAAGTCAGTTAGCCGTTAGCAGGCCTGATAGTGGGTGGCACTGCTTAGTCAGATAACTTATTCAGCTAAGTCGCAATATATAGCTTTAGCCAGATAACTTATGCAGGAAAGATAATCCTGCCAATGGGCAGGTTTAACTTAGCTGGATGTTAACTTATCCGACTACGTAGCGCTTGTATGGAGATAGTCAGCGGCTTAGCCATGCCCAGGGGCGGATTGGCCTATCCGGGGATGGGCATCCCCCCGGTGGGCCAGTCGCTCTGGTCACGTGGTCTGCCGAGCGCGGCCGTGACAGAGCCGCACTCAGCAGACCACGGGGTATCTCCTGGGCCGGCCTGGGCGGCGAATCCCTGGGCCGATCTTTACCCGGAATCCGCCCCTGGCCATGCCGCTGAATATCCCTTGTAACTTAGCTGAGTAAGTCAACGGGCAGCTCTCAATTTTGGGCTCACAGTGTCCAGTTGCTTCGTGCCCCCAGATTCACATTAATCGGGATTTGAATGCTCTCTCGTCTGTGAATGTCTCCCTGCAGGCAGAGGCTAGGAACTGACTTGTCCTACATGGCAGTGAAAGACAAGGGTCCCACGGTGGCTGGGGTATCCTAATTTTGACCGGACCCTTCCCATAGTACATGGGCTCCACGTCGAATCCCAAACCTCACCTGGCAGTGTCCCGTGTCCCAGTAGGGTAGAAACTCTGTGGGATGTCTCCAGAGATTTTTTTTGCTCTCTTGATGTTTCTCTTCGACAGATTCAGTAGATGATGGCCCTCCCTGAAGGAAAGACCTGTACGGGAAACGGTCACTAAAAGTCTCCAGTTCAGGGCAAAAACAGGGGGCAGAAAAATTCCCCCTTTCCCAAAAGTGGGAAAAAACAAACTTGCAAAAACTTGAATCAGGATCTCTTCTCCCCCTGGAGGCTGCATTCTCCTCTTATGCAGGTTGAAAAGGTTGTCAGTCCCTCCTGACCACCCTGAGCTGGGGATTCTGCCTGCCAGGAATGGAAAACCAGAAAGAAAAAAAGCTTCTTAAAATAGCCCCCTTCCTTCCAGCCTTGTAACAGGAACTGGCACGGCCTGTGCCTCTCTGCTCCTATGTCAGCTGGGGGCCTAACTCAGAGATACACAGCCTTCCCTTCTGAAAGCAAACTGCGTCTGCCCTCCCCTCACATAGACTTAGCCCCCGCCTCGTGCCTCAGGGACATCCAGTTCCAGAAACTCTGGGGGAGGTGCTGTAATGAATGGTCTTGTCCCTCTGCAGCTCTATATACCCAGGGCTGGGGACTCGGGACATCTGGTGGAGACCCCCCCCCAGGGTGTCTCTGCCTCAGCTAAGTTAGCCAGATAACCTTAGGCCTGCTTCAGACGAGGTCTAAAGTTATCCAGCCTTGCCTGGGCAGACAACTTGCTACGTATCCAGATATCTTCAAAAGATATCCGGGTGAGTAGCACTTTGAAATAACCCCTCCTACCAAACTGCATTGATGGCCTTGCCGGGCCATGCACCCCTCCTCCCCCCACATCCACCCCTACATGATACAATTGCTCTGGGTCCCATCTCCCCCCTGACACTTGCAAAAACCCCTAGCAGGAGTGAGGTTCGGTAGTTCCTCGCTCCCGGCCCTTCCATTGCAGCTTCGGACAGGAGCTGTGCTGGCGGCGTAAGATGCCCGTGGTTTATGCTTCCCGTGCTGAGCTAACTTTGGCCAGATAATTTGTCCCCTAAGCAGCCTGCTGAATATTGGCCTCATGAAGTGCTGTACTTTGAGTGAGCTCATACCCAAAGGTCACGCCGTTCCTCTCTTTGCAGACATCAATGAATGTTCCCTCAACCCCCTGCTCTGTGCTTTCCGCTGCATCAATACATTTGGATTCTATGAATGTACCTGTCCCTCTGGATACACACTCAGGGAAGACAGACGGATGTGCAAAGGTAGGAGCTGAGAGGCTGATATTTAAAGATGGCTAAATGCCTCAATGTAGGTGCCTAAGATCCGGGCTGAAAATAGGTGCCTAACTTTAAGACATCTATTGATTCCCGAAAGTTTAGGCATCTAAAATAGGCACCCGCACTGGAAAGCAGTGCTTAGCCCCTGACTTTATTCCTCAGACCTGATCCCACCCAAATTTTAGGAATCTAGTAAAAATAAGAACCTAAATTTAGGGACTCAGCAGGGGTAAATATTCTTTTAGGAAGATCTAGGCGCCTAACTCTTAAAGTTAGGTACTACCTAGATATTTTGAAATTGGCCTCAGTCTTCTGCAGGCCTGGGAGCAGTGGATGGGGATAGGTGGGAGTCTGTGATGGAATTTGCACAGTAGAAGAGTTGGTAGTGATGGGTTGTGCCTAGATGAGTCTGGGTGCAGTTGGGTTCACGTTGATTTGGTGCTTGTGGGTCAGGGAGCTTGGAATGATGGGCTGTGGGTCTGGAGGCTGGGTGCAATGTGACACGGGTGGGCCTGGAGGCCGAGAGAGATGGAATATGTTTTGGATCTGGGGGTCTGCATGCAGTGGGGACTGGGAATCTGAAATGGTGATGCCGTGGGGAGGTAAAGGGGTCAACGTAGCGAAGGGTACTCGTGATCTGAAGGGTTGTCCGTGAATTTGCTGCTTGTGACCGTCTGCAGATCTGGACGAGTGCACGGAAGGTCTGCACGACTGTGAATCGCGGGGAATGATGTGTAAGAACCTCATCGGGACCTTCATGTGCATCTGTCCACCAGGAATGCAGCGCAGACCCGACGGCGAGAGCTGTGTGGGTAAGGACCACTTCTGTGTTTCTCATGGGGCACGTTTATACGTGGTCTGGCCTTCATCCAAGTGTCTCATAGCCGTTCATTCTGTCCCAACACCTATGTCCAAATGAAAATTTTTGGGGCCGTCCCCACAATTTTGATCTCATGCGTACTTTTGTAATTCTGTTGCCTCATTTGACAAAAACGTAACATTTAGGGATAGGTTTTCAATAAGCATCTAAGTGACAGAAGTACAGGGCACTTTTCAGCCTACACAGACCAACCTGATCTTCAAACATCAAAACTGCTCACAGATCTGTGGCTTGAAGATCAGGCGGTTGTGCAGCCAAAGAGTATATGCATACTTTACGTTATCTCACATGAGAGCATAAAGTACATAGATTGAAACTTAAATGTAAGCGCCTAGTTTCTTCCAGAACAGAAAGCAGCAGAGGGCTCTGAGGGCAAGATTTAGAAAACCTGGCTTGCAGCAGCCCCACCTCTCCTGATGGCGTGGCGTTTGGTTGATAGCACTGATGCAGGAATCTATCTATTATATGATACTCATAAAGGCGAATTTTCAAAAGCTGCACCGTGTAAAAATTTAGCAGTTACGCGTGTAAAATAGCATTTACGTGAGTGTATGCTATTTTAGAAAACCGAACATACACGCATCAATCAGGGTCCACAAGTAAATCTGGGCCAAGAGCATTCTGAGGAGGGGCCAACATTTACACGAGTAAGTTGCTATTTTTTAAGCATTGACACATGTAGATTTGGCCACTTGTTTGCATATATTTACTCCTGCTCAGTATCTGGAGGAAGTGATCGTGAAATATACTGACTGGGTGGGAGTTCTGGTGGTGAAATGAGATTTCAGGCCGAAGAGCCAGGAGGGTTTTGTTGACCTACAGATGGACTGGGCAAACGGGTACACTAATTGGTAAAACTGGTAATTTCACTGCACCCACATGATAGAAAATCTCCCAATTTATGTGTGTAAAAGCTGACTTAAGAGGTAGTAAATGCATCTAATTTATTCATGTTAAATCTACTTGTGAGTCACTTTAACATTAGATATAACAATACAGCGGGTATACCAGTTGTGCACACTTATCTGACTAAATTCTCACTTATCCAGCTTTGTAGCAGCTTTGATGTATTTAGCTGGATAAGTTCCAAGTTATCCGACTAAGTAGTAGCAGCACTTATCCAGACAAGTTCTGATTTATCCAGATAAGTAGCAACAAATCCTCTATTTAGCTGGATAAGTCTTAAAACATCACTTATCTGCTTAAGGGCCTGATTCACTAATGTTGAAATTACTCTCCTGATAACTTTGTTTTCCTTAGTGTAGACAGATGGACTCAGGACCAATGGGTTATATCTCCCCTGCCAGCAGATGGACACGGAGTCAGGTTTCAAAGATGACATGTAGCAACAAGCTCACACAAATCCAGTTACTACTGGAAATTAGCTCACCACTAATTTTAACTGTAGTCAAACCACAGGATACATCGCTATAAAACAGACAATCCCCCAACTGATTTTCTTCATATGCAAAATCCTTATAGTAAATTATATTAGTCCATATTGTTTGTTACCGAATAGTACTGGCACCACCTATGTAAATTATGATCCATATTCACTTGGATATTGGTGCACTATTGTAAACCGTTATGATGGTAAATAACTTAATGACTGGTATAAAAACTCTTAATAAATAAATAAATAAATAAAAAATGTCACCCTAAGTCACCCTTGCAGCGACCTCAGCCCTTCAATATTCTCTTCAAAAGCCACTGTGGACATACTATCGAAAAAACTTGAATAAAAGCGGATAACCATAAATGTACTCAACCAAATATAAACACTGAATCCCAATAAGATTATAGATGCCCTGATCTAGGGACTGAATGACGGCTTACCCGTAATCTCTTGGAATCGATATCCACTCCACGGATGAATCCTTGGCACTGTTCTTGGGCAACCAGGGATGGGATGCTGAATCCATCTGTCTACACTAAAGAAAACAAAATTATCAGGTAAGTAATTTCTCCATTTTCTAGAGTGTAGCCAGATGGACTTAGGACCAATGGGATGTACAAAAGATACTCCCGATCGGGGCAGGAGGTTGCCCACAAGCCGGTTAATACCGCCCTTGCAAACGTTATGGCGTCTCGGGCCTGTACATCCAGGCGATATAGAACCTGGAAAAGGTGTGCAAGGAGGACCACGTCGCTGCTCAGCAGATATCTACAGGGGACTGCAGTCTAAATTCCGCCCATGAGACTGCCTGAGCCCTGGTGGAATGAGCTTTAACCTAGGAAGTTAATGGCTTTCCTGCCTCCAACATAGGCTCCCGTGACCACCTCCTTAATCCAGCGAGCTATGGTAACCCACAAAGCTGGTTCGCCCTGCTTCCTTCCACCATGAAGGACAAATAGGCGGTCCTTCTTTCGGATCCGTTCTGAAACTTCCAGATATCGCACCAAAAGTCTACCGACATTCAAATGACTGAGGAGGTGGTGTTCCTCCGCATCCCTGTGCTTATCTAGGGAAAACAACCGCCCGGTTGGTCAAGAGTGGGAGAAAACTCTGCAAAGCCAATCTCACCACTCTCGTCTCAAGCCAATTGATAGACTACAACGCCTCCTCCTGTGACCATCGGCCCTGGACCGAGTGAGTGAGATTGGCATACTGCTTCCCAGCTGGTGAGACTGGTGCCCGTCGTCACTATCACCCACTGAGGCACCTCAAGATCCACCCCTCGCCTCAAGTGGTCTTGCACCAACCACCAGCCAAGGCTGGCCTTGGCGGACTCCAGGAATGGTTAGGGAACTTGGAACTCCTCTGACATTGGATCCCAATGGGACAACATCGCTCTCTGTAAGGGTCTCATATGAGCAAAGGCCCATGGAGCCAACTCCAGAGTTGACGCCATGGAGCCCAGGACCTGCAAATAATCCCAGACTGTGGGTACTGATACCGCCAGAAGGTGTTGAACTTGCAAATGCAGCTTGGTGGCCCTCTGATCCGGAAGGAAGACCTTGCCCACTCGGGTGTTGAACCAAGCTCCCAGGAAGTCCAAGACCTGAGAAGAATGCAAGTAACTCTTGGCCTGGTTGAAGACCCACCTAAGGGATTGCAAGCGATGCAAGATCATGTCTACTGCCTGTTTGCAGAGAGCTTCAGATTTCACCCAAATGAGCCAGTCGTCCAGGTACGGGTGAACTATAATCCCTTTCCTGCAAAGGGCTGCTGCCACCACCACCATCACTTTGGTGAAAGTACGTGGAGCTGTCACCAGACCGAATGGAAGAGCGCAAAACTGGAAATGCTTGCCAAGGGACATGAACCGGAGAAATCGCTGATGATCCCTGTAAGTACCTATGTGCAGATATGCTTCCGTCAGATCAAGAGAAGCCAAGAACTCCTCCTTGCGCACTGCCACAATGACCGAGTGCAGGGTCTCCATCCAGAAATGCGGTACCTTGAGAGACTTGTTCACCTTCTTCAGATCCAGAATTGGACGGAAGGATCCTTCCTTCTTTGGTACCATAGTAAATGGAATAACATCTCATGCCCCATTCCTCTGGAGGAACGGGCACAATGGCCCCAGGGATACCAGCCTATGGATGGTCTGATGGACTATTTGCCGTTTCGCCGGCAAGCCACACGGAGAGATCAGAAAGAGGACTTGGAGAGGCCGAGCAAATTCTAAAGTGTTGCCGTGAGTGATAATACTTAATACCCACTGGTCTGACGTTATCTTGACCCATTCCTCAAAGAAAAGGGCAGCTGTCCCCCAATGACCGGCACAGAGGAACGGGTCAGCTGCATCTCATTGAGAGGATTTAGTAGCTAAGGATTCCTGGCCGGGTCCATCTCGTCCTGCTCGCCGTCCCCAAAAGGACTGAGACCAGGGTTGAGACCTCCCCAAGGTTTGCCACTGGCCTGCACCACATGCTCTCTTTTGGCGAAAACGCCGCTGACTCTGAAAACAAGAACAGGTGGGAGAAACCCTCTAGGGCCTTTTGGCTTATCTTCCGGCAATTTGTGCACCTTCTTGTCACTCAGAGACTTGATTAGTTGTTCCAAGTCCTCACAAAGAGAGCTTTCCTTTGAAGGGCAGTGCACTAAGCTGCACCTTGGAGGAAACATCAGCCAACCAATTGCACAACTATAAAAGTCTTCTGGCGGAAATAGCTGACACCATAGTTCTAGAGGAGGTCCAAAGGAGGTCATATAAGGCTCCACCTGGGCCGACTCCTGAGGAGGAAGGTCCCTGGTACTCAGTAGTTGCTGCACCCATCTCAGGCCCGCTCTGAGCATGAGGCTACTGTAGATAGCCGCTTGGATTCCCAGAGCTGAGACCTCAAAAATTTGCTTAAGGTGAACCTCAAGCTTTCTGTCCTGGAGGGCTGCTACCCTGGCCACTGGAATAATGGTTCTCTTGGTGACCGAGGACACCAAAGCATCCACCTTCGGGACTTTCAATAGCTCCAGGGTTTCCTCCGGCAACAGGTAGAGCTTGTCCATAGCCCTACCCATGCAAAAGCCCACTTCTGGAGTGTCCCACTCCTGGACCATCAGCTGCTGGACCATCTGATGAAAAGGAAAGGTCTTAGCCGGGCCCCGCAATCCCACCAGGACAGGGTCCACTGTGTCCAGGTTGGGGTCATTCGGAGGGGCTGCAATTCCCAGTTCCACCAGGACATACAGTATGAAGGGGATTGAGTTTGTCCCTCTGAAAGAGGCGAACAACCTTAGGCTCATCCAATGGCACCGCTTTCTCCAGCTCCTCTCTCAGGTCTGCACTCACAAAAGGCAAAGAAGTCAAGAGAGGTCCTCACCCAAGCCCTGCCCTATCCTGGGCTCTGCCAAAGCAAGATCTTCGGAGGGGTTGCGAACGCTCCAGACCCGAACGGCTAGCCTGGCTAGCCAAATAGGCCTGGTGCATAAGGAGAACAAATTCGGCTGAAAAACCAGGCAGCCCCCTTAAATCCTCCTCCGGGGAAACAGGATAATCCTCGGGGAGCTCAATAATCGCAGCAGATCCCGTGGTGTGGGTAGAATAAAGGAGTCCTGAGGATCCCCCAGGACTCACATCTGCCGGCAATAGCAGGGGGGAAAGATCTCCTCCCCCACCCAATGTCTTCACAGCAGCCGAAAAAAAATTCAAAATGGCCATCGTTCCCATGCTCAACGGGAACGGATCAGCCTCGCTTTCCCTCCCGGTAGCCCTTCTACCCACACCACGGGATCTGGCTGCCAGACCTGCCGCCATGCTAGAAGAGCCCTCCCTGCCAGGGAGGCAGCGTGCAGAGAGGCCCATATGGGAGAGCCACAAAGTCGGCTCCCCGCATGCCTCAGATCTGACACCACGTGGCATGGCTGTTGTCACAGGAGTGTGCGCGGTCAGCGCCACCATCCCCCAGCCCAAAATGAAGCAGGAACCAGGAGCAATAACCGCAGTACTGCCTCTCAACACGGCTCAACCCCCGAAGGCACGTCACACTGGTACCTGCTGCCGCCACTCAGCCCTGCCGATTGTAAAACTAATTAAGGTTGGTTTTTTTAAGTAAGAGCTCTGGCAAGGAGGGCAAGGTGGCACCGGATCCCGCATGGGGAGAGAAGGGAGACAGACCACTGGCTATCACCCTCGGTGCTACTATAAGGGCGCTAGCTGGATCACCAACCCGAGCTGCCTGATGCCTACAACCAGGGAGGATAGGCCCCTAGGACCTGCCAACTCCCTTGGTGGACCGCTAAGCTTTTCTGGCCTACCTTGATAGCCTTATGCTAGGATCTTAACTTTATTTTTTTTGTATTGGTGAACCCCTGAAAAAAGGTTCAGAACCACAGGTTTTGCACCACTTCTATCTGCTGGAGGCAGAGAAATACTGAGGAGCTTCAGGTGGCACACCAGGTTAAGAGGGGGTGCCCTCAAAGCTTTCTCTGTTTCCATCTGCTGGAAGGGAGGCAAAACCCAGCAGTCTGGACTGATCCAGGTACGTACAGGGAACACCATTTTCAAGGTTAATAAATGCAATGAAAGACAGCGTAGTGGCCAAAGGCGGGCCCTGCAAAAACTTGCAATACTAAATTAAGATTCCCAAGTAAACCGGCCACCTTAGGGGTGGCCGAAGGTGCTTCACCCCTTTCAGAAAACAGGCCACGTTTGGATGAACTGTCAGGGAGGTTCCATTCACCTCACCCCTGAAACCAGGAGAGAGCCACTACGTGCAACTTTAAGGAGTTAAGGGCCAAACCTTTATTCAAGCCGTCCTGCAAAAATTCCAGAATAAGTGGGATTTTGACCACCCAAGGGTGGACAACTGCGTTCCTTGCACCAGGCCTCAAATACTCTCCAGACCCACACATTCGCTAGGGACATAGAGAACTTCCGAGCATGGAGTAAGGTCGTAATTACCTCTGCAAAATATCCTCGTTTCATCATGTGAGCCCTCTCAAGGGCAAAACTGTTAGACAGAATCGAGTTGGATCCTCGTGAAGGACCGATCCCTGCTGTAGCAGGTCCCTGTGCGGTAGGAGGCATAGGGAGTTCTCCACCAGGAGTCTCCGCATATCCACATACCATGGACACCTGGGTCAATCTGGAGCTACTAGTAGGACTAATCCCTGTGGTGCTTGATTCTGCGAATGATCCTGTCCAGCAGGGGCCATGGAGGGAAGGCGTGTAGCTACTTCTTCCGACCAGGTCTGAACGAGATCGTCAATCCCCAGGGACCACAGATCTTCTCCGACTGAAGAATCGGGGAACCTTCACATTGTGAGATGCAGCCAGCAAGTTGATGGATGGGAAGCCCCAGTGATCTACTATCAGTTGAAAGTCTTTGGCCGACAATACCCACTCTCCTGGATCCAGACTCTCCCTGCTTAGAAAACTGCTCTGACGTTGACTTTTCCTGCGATGTGTGAGGCTGATATCGTTTGTAGATAAATTTCCGCACATTCCATAAGGAGGTCTATCTCCTGAGACCTGCTGCCTCTTGGTTCCTCCCTGGTGGTTGATGTAGGCTACTGTCATTGTGTTATCCGACATTATTTGGACTGCTTGACTCTGGAGTCTGAGGCTGAATTGCAAGCACACCAGCTTCACTGCCTGGTCTTCCAGGCGATTAATGTTCCAGAGGGCCTTCCTCCGTACAATGTCCCTGAGCTGTGAGTTCCTGACAGTGAGCTCCTCAGCCCCGAAGACTCACGTCCATTGTAAGAACCAGTCGTTTCGGGGAGGCCAGGGACACCCCCCTGCTCAGATGAGTCTCCTACGACCACCGCTTGAGGTGAGAGCAGACTCCCATCGGTAACTGGAGCCAAATCAAATAGTCTTGAGACTGCGGGTTCCAAAGTGACATCAGCGAGTGCTGAAGTGGGCGCATGTGTGCTCTCGCCCTCGGCACTACTTCCAAAGTTGTTGCCATCAAACCAAGAACTTGGAGATAGCTCCACACTGTTAGGCCTTATTGTGTTCATCAACTAATGCAGCTGGGACATCAACTTCCATATCCATGTAGTTGGGAGACCTTGCTTTGCCTGGTGTTAACTGGACTTCCAGATACTCCAAGGACTGGGAAGGCTTGAGACTGCTCTTCTCCAGGTTTACTACCCAACCAAGTTCCTGAAGCAAGGAGGTCATCTGTTGGTCATCCAGAGACTTTCTTCCACAGACTTGGCCCGGATCAACCAGTCATCCAAGTACAGGTGTACCAGGATTCCTTCTCTTCTCAATGCTGCCTCCACGACCACCATAATCTTGGAAAATGTTCTTGGGGCAGGGGCTAGGCCAAAGGGCAGTGCCCAGAATGATAATGGCGACCCAGTACAGCAAAGCATAGGAAGGTTTGGTGTTCTTGATGGATTGGAATATGTAGGTAGGCCTCGAATAGGTCCAGGAAAGTTAGGAACTCTCCCAGTTGTACGGCCATTATCATGGAGCATAAGGTTTCCATGCGGAAATGACTCTCTCGTAGGTGACAGTTGAAACTCTTGAGGTCTAGGATGGGGTTAAAGGAACCTTCCTTCTTGGGTACAATGAAATAGATGGAATAACGCCCCTTATTTTCCTGGGGCATAGGTACTGGGATTAAAACCTGCATTGCACCCTATAGATATTATGCCCACTAAAACACTCCTCTCCATCCCCACGAGGATTGCCCCTCCCATCTCCAACATCATCAACAAATCTATTCGACTGGTGTTTTTCCTATGCAACTTAAGCATGCAATTATAAAGCCGACTCTCAAAAAACCAGACCTGGATCCATCTGAACCGGCCAATTATCGTCCTGTCTCGAACCTCCCATTCTTGTCAAAAATAGAAAAAGTGATAAACAAACAACTCACGGACTATCTAGATGATAACCGATTATTATTTCGTCACAATACGGTTTTCGTAAGTTCCATAGTACTGAAACGCTGCTAGTATCCCTCTCAGACTCTATTCTAAAAACACTAGATTCTGGTCATTCATACATTCTTGCCCTACTCGATATTTCTTCGGCATTTGACACGGTCAATCATAATATCCTTCTACCCTCCTCTCTCAAATCGGCATCACTGGCACTGCACTAAACTGGATCCAATCTTTTCTGAAGACAGGACATACAGTGTCAAGTTGGGATCCCAAATATCTAAACCAAGAAATCTGCTACAAGGTGTACCACAAGGCTCTCGCTATCATCAACACTGTTTAACATTTACTTAGCACCTCTCTGTCGACTCCTAGCAAAACTAAAACTCCACACTTCATATATGCCGATGACGTACAGATTCTTATCCCTATTAATGATTCCCTCTAATGCTCTGAAAACCTGGGAATCAGCCTGGCTGAAATAAAAAAGCTTCTCACAGAAAACTTCTTAGCTATAAACACTACCAAAACTGAACTCATCATCATCACGCCACACAATAACATCCCCTCCAACACATCCCACCATTCTACTTCAGTTCTTCCCTACTACAGCAAGTCCGCAGTCTTGGCGTCATTATTGACAACCATTTCACTTTAAAGAAATTCATCTCAGCTACAATAAAAAATGGTTTTTTCAAACTTCACACACTAAAAAGAATTAAACCTCTTCTACATCCACAAGATTTCCGGACGGTATTACAAGCTACCATACTACCAAAATTGACTACTGTAACGCAATTCTCTTAGGTCTCCCTAAAAACTCAATTCACCTTTACAGATGTTACAGAATGCAGCAGCTCGATTAATCACCAATACCCATCTCCATGATCACATAACACCCGCTCTCATGTTCTTGCATTGGCTCCAGTAGCTTCTAGAATTACCTTTAAGTTCTCTCCCTCATACATAAGTCGATCTATAACCAAGAGATGCAATGGTTCTCGGAGCAGTTTTGTGTTCCATATCTCCAAGAGACCCATAAGACATATCCATCAAGCTAAATTGGGCAGCCCCCCCAACAAAAAACATCAAACACGTGACCACAAGAGACCGTGCGATCTCCATAGCGGGAAGCAACTTATGGAACAAGATGCCCACTGACCTACGTCTGGAACCCTGCCATAAGAAATTCAAACAAGGACTCAAAACGTGGTTATTTGAACTAGCATTCACACAATGATCTCCATTTAACTGAAATGCCATTCAATTTGCTACCCTCTCTCCCCATGCTCCGTTTCCCACCCTACCCTCTTTCCCTCCACTATCTCCCTCCTTCACCTTTCCCGCCCACCCATCCTTCCCCCTCCACCCATCCATCCCCACCCTCCCATCCCCTTCATGATATTAATTAGCTTGAAATAACAGAAATGTCTTCGGTGCAATATAGAAATTATACCCACTCTCAGAACCGGTATTGATTTAGATACTATTTAGTTTTTGTGTTGGTTTGTAAAGGTTTAATAGTTACATCAATATTTTAATTGTATGTTATACATTATTGGATGGTCCACAGTCTGTACAGTCTGTTATCCATCATAACTGTTATATGGAATTTATTTTATTTAATACCTATTAATAATGTCAATGTAAAGCTTGTTGCTAAGTTATTGTTAAATGTAAACCGCGGTGATGTATTCCTTTACGTTCTGCGGTATATAAAAACCCTTAAATAAATAAATAAATAAATACAGCCCTCATCCTGAGGAGCCTTAAAAGATTAATATCCACTGCCTGCTTTTTGTGCTGGGAGTAGCAAGGAGACATCATGAATATGTCCCAAGGAGTGCTGCAAAATTCCAACGCATATCCTTCTCGTATGACTTCTAGTGCCCACTTGTCCGAAGTGATCTCGACCCACCTTTGGTAAAAGAGAGACAGTCGTCCCCTATCTTCTCGTTCTGAAGATGGGTCAGTAAAATTGCATTGGGAGGTTCAGGATGATCCTGAATCCAAACCTGCCCCTCTCTTGGGCTGTTGACTATGAAAGGAATGAGTTCTTTCAAAGGGTTGAGACCTCTGAAATATCAAGTTTCCATAGGGATGGAAACATTGAGTGCCCCTGTACCAGCCCCTCATAGGCGAGGGGCGCTGCTTCTGCTTCCTATCTTCCGGTAGCTAGGGGACTGGAGATTCGCCCCATTTACTGACCAGTTTTTCCAATTCATTTCCCAATAGGAGTGATCCTTTAAAGGGCATCTTTGTAAGGTTGGCCTTGGAGGTTGCGTCAGCTGACCAGTTCCGCAGCCATAGCAGCCTTGTGGCTGCTACGTTTGAGGCCACTCCTCTGGCTGAAGTACATACTAAATCTGAGCATGCGATTCCATAGCTGCTCTGGGGTTTACCCCGAGTCTTCCACCTCCTGAGAGAGAAGTAGGCACAAATATGCTACCAGGGCACAACAAGAAACAATCTGTTGGTCATTGCTACTGTGTCAAAGGCTTGTTTAAGACTAGACTCCAACCGTCTATCGTGCACATCCTTTAAGGCCGCTTTTCCCTCCATTAGGATAGTTGTTCACTTAAGACAGCACAGACCAGTACATCCACTTTAGGGAAACGCAAATGTTCTCTCACTGCTGGATCCAGCGGATATAAAGATTCTAACATCCGGCCCCCTTTAAAACTTGTTTCTGGGGCATCCTATTCCAGGTCAATCAACTCCTGGATGGCTTCCAGTACTTGGAAGTAGCAAGAGGCTTTACACAAGGAAATCAGAATGGGATTCTTCTTAGGTTCCATTACAGATTCCGCTCTAGGAACCCCCAGCGTTTTCAGGGTCTGGGAAACCAAGGCTGGCAATTCATCTCTATGAAAGAACTGTAACATGGTTTGATACGGTTCTAATCCCAGGGGAATTTCCCCTTCTTCCAAGGGATCTTGCTCTTCATCTGTGCCATTAGGGTCCCCACTAGGGATACCCTTGGTCAGATGGAGCATGTCTCAAGGTCTGCCAACAGGAATGGGAGAGGGGGGCTGGCTGGGGTTCCGTCTGGATAGGAGCAAGCGAGGAAGTAGACTGCGCCTGCACAAAGGCCTGTAGTCCCTTTGTTATATAACCCACTGTTTATAAACCTTGTACATAATCCTTTGTTATATAACCCTCTGTATATAAACCACCGTATCTTTCCACTATATATTACCATTAGTTTTACAGTTGACCTGACCTCCTTTGCTCTTCCAATTAATCAAAGTTATGTCCTAGATAGTCAACCCCTACCACTTTATCTTAATCTAATTCTGATTCCTTCCACTTCCAAGTTTATTCCCCCTGTTTATTGCAACTTTGCCTCTGCTTCTGTGTTAAATTACCCAAGTTCCATGTAAACCGATGTGATATTATATATGAATGTCGGTATAGAAAAAGATTTAAATAAATAAATAAAAATTCTACCCAAGAAAAGGCTGCCGGGTCCATGTCTAGCCTGGGGGGAACTGGGGTGGGCCCAGCCTAGTTTCCCTCTTCCATGGAAGACCCAGCCAAGGGGTTATTCAGATCGGGAGTAATTCCAGTTAAGGCTGCCAATCCATTACCTGAATGGGAGAAGCCGGGCTCAGCAAAATCCAGGGAGGCCAAATCCCCTTGGGCTTCCTCACAGTGCTGACTCGAGTTGGAATCCAGGTCAGGCTGGGAAGTCCTAATATGACAAGCAGTGTAGAGAGCAAAGCTCTTATGCTTATTGGCTGCCAGCGCCATTGGCGGTGGTAACTGTGCATTTGATCAGCTCGTGCTTAAAATGTATGCACACAAACTTTGAGTGCCTAGGCGGGCAAGGCGAGGTGTACGCAAAGCCCGTTCACCTGGATTTTCCTGTATCCTACGCTTACTTTATTGTGCACGTAAGTAGGCGCGCGACGTTATGTGCACGGCGATTGCGCAGAGTTGATGCACTGCATGTACAGACATCCTATAGCGGGCAATGGGACACCCTGGAAGCCAGCTTTAAAGGAGGCCAGGAATTGGAGGCCCTGTACCCTCTGGACCCAGAGGCCAAAGAATGCCTGCCTTTCCTGAAAGTGGATGCCCTTGTCTGTGCCTTTTCGAAGCCAGTCCCATATCGGATAAAACAAACGATCACTTTTCCCCCCGAATTTTCGTAAAAATCGTTTTTTGGGTTAGTGTGCGCTAACGGGAGTTAGTGCATGCTAACTCATGTTAGTGCACACTTACAAGAAAACGTTTATTTGTGTTATTTTTTGTTACTTTTTGCTATTTTTGTTAGTGCACGCTAACTCATTTTGCTATTTTTTGTTAGTGCGCGCTAACTCATTTTTCACCGATTTTTCACACACAAAAAACGGGAATCCGCAGGAAAATCGAGATTTTCCCACGGCCAGACGAACCCAAAAGCGGGAACGATTGGACACCCGATTCACATCCCTACTTCTTAGCAGGACCTTCCTTTCAGTCGCTGCACGCTCTGTCTCTACGTCTGTTAACGCTAAAGACTGTATTCTTGGTGGAGATATGCTCGGCTCGTCGCATCTCTGAACTACAGTCGCTGTCATGCTGGGGGCCATTCCTCCGGTTGACTCCAGGAACATTGCAGCTTTGCACTGTCCCTTCCTTCTTGCCAAAGTTTCACCTGAACCAGTCCATTTCCTTACCGTCCCTAGATAGACACAAGGACTCGGAAGACCACCGCTTATGTTTGGTTGAGTACAGATACAGTCACCAGTTTTAATCAAGTTCTTAAATTGTATTCAAGTTTTTCAATAATATGTCCACAATGGCTTTTGAAGAGAATACTGAATGGCTGAGGTCACTGCAGGGGTGTATCGAGGGTAACGTCAGCTTTGAAACCTGACTCCATCTCCATCTGCTAGCAGAGGGGCACATAACCGATTGGTTCTGAGTCCATCTGTCTACACTAAGGAAAACAAAATTATCAGGTAAGAAGTTTCTCCATTATCCAAAATTCCAGAAAATGTGGGGCTCCTTCTTAAGCTGGTCTTCATCACATCGAGGATCAGATGGTTTGTAGTCTGGGGACTGAAGGTAGTGGCTTTACTTTTTTCCAAGCGGACTGTAGTGGGGATGCCTTAACCTCTGGTGCCACAATTCCATTATAAGGCTTCTGCATTTATTTTATTTATTTATTTATTTAGAGTTTTTATATACCGGCAATCATGAAAACATATCTTGCTGGTTTACATCGAACAGGAGTGCAATTATATACAAAAAACTAGAACTGTGGTGACCGAAGGTACAGTTTCATTTAACAAGGGTAGCCGAACTTGGAGAAGGAAGAAGAGAGGAGAGAAAAGAAATTGTTAAACAATATACAATTTAAATATAGTATACAAAATAAGTGTTATAAACAAGAGGAATGGTGTTTTAGGGGACATTGGAATGTGTCATTGGGTTGTGTCCGGAAAAGCTTGCTTGAATAACCAAGTCTTAAGTTTTTTCCTAAAAGTTAGGAGGCAGGGCTCCTGTCTGAGGTCTGTAGGTATGGAATTCCACAGAAGAGGGCCAGCTGTGGAGGTGGCGCGATCTCTTATGGTAATGTGTCTGGTCGTTTTTGCTGGGGGAACTTGGAGGGAGCCTCTGTAAGCATCTCTAGTAGGTCTGGTAGAATTATGTGCTTGGAGAGGGAATTGAAGATCGAGAGTGGTGAGTTGATGTATAGTTTTGTAGGTGATGGTTATGGCTTTATACATGATGCGGAAGTAGACGGGTAACCAGTGAAGCTCTTTCAGGACGGGGGATATGTGGTCTCTTTTCCTTGCGCCTGTCAAGATTCGGGCTGCTGAATTTTGAACCATCTGTAGGGGTTTGGAGTATGATGAAGGTAGACCTAGCAATAGGGAATTGCAATAGTCTAGTTTCGTAAAAATGACTGCTTGGATGATCGTTCTGAAGTCTTGAGCGTGGAAAAGAGGTCTTATCCTTTTCAGGACCTGGAGTTTATAGAAGCAGTCTTTGGTTGTTTTGTTGATGTGTGCCTTGAAGTTTAGCCGGTTGTCTATTATTACTCCTAGGTCTCTAGCTTGTGTGGTAGGCAGATTGGTAGGAAGAGTACTGTTGGAGGTGTTGTTCTCAGGAGAGATGAGTAGGATTTCAGTCTTAGAGGAATTTAAGATGAGGTGTAGGTTGTTGAATAGGTGTTTGATTTTTTTGTGGCATGATTCCCAGTAGTCAAGAGTATTAGAGTATGTGTCTTTGATAGGGATGATGATTTGAATATCATCTGCGTATAGGAAAAACTTTAGATTGAGGTCGGTGAGAAGTTGGCAGAGAGGAAGAAGGCATAACAGTGATTTGTTAAAAAACTGGTATGGGAGGTAATTAATAAGGGTTATCAAGATCCCTATTATGTGTCACTTTGTTTGGACAATATGGGTGGGAGAGGGTGGGGAGGGATGTCATTCTTATGTTAATTTTTATTTTAAAATTGGTTTTGATATTACTTTTATTGTTTAATTTTAAAATAATTCAATAGTATTTTATTATTTCTTTTCTTTTTGGGATACCACAGGGAGCTTTCTCATCATGCTGCCAATTATATGCACTGATTGTAATGGACAAACACAGTATTTGGTGTGGTATTTCATGTTTATTGCTTGTGATTTCAATAAAATATAATTTGCAAAAAACAAAAATGAAACATGAGTGGCCAAGAAGTTAGGGAGGTGGCATTGGGTTTCAGAGGTGGTGGGCCACATACAGTATGTTATCATTAGATGAAACATACCTGGGGGCCATGAGAAGCCCTTAGTATTACTTGTAGTCTGCAGGAAAACCCTGCTGGTTCCAGATGTCTCTGCCATGAACAAGAATTGGTAATAGGGCGGGCTGTAAATTGATGTAAATAAATGTCTCACCCGTAGGAGGGATGAACTGATGGAAGGACTATAGTGCTGGATTGTCTCATGTACTGTGCTGTGAGCAGCTGATATTTTAAATATGGTTTGTATCACGTTTCTTGCTCATAGATGAGAATGAGTGTCGTACCAAGCCTGGAATCTGTCCCAATGGCCGCTGTGTAAACACCATGGGAAGTTATAGGTGCGACTGCAACGACGGGTTCCAGGTCAGCACCTCTGGCATTGACTGTATCGGTAGGTACAATCCTTCACCCTTCCCTCACTGAGTGTATCGTTAGGTGCAATCCTTCATCATGTACAGATACAGCCACCTTCGGCACTAACGGGTAGACTTTAAATAGGCTGCGCGCGTAAAATCCGGCCTTTACGCGCGTGGCTGGGCTTTGCGCACGCGTGCCAAGCCTATTTTCCAAAAGGCCCAGCCACACGTGTAAAGGCTGGTACGTGCATAAGTGCTGACCTTCCTGCGAGGGGCAGGGCGGCCGGGACAGCGCCATTGATGGCTGTCCCAGCTGCCGGCGCGTGCAGCTTGCTTCAGGTCGGGCTCTGTAGTAAGTTGGAAAACAGAAAAAAAAAGCAAAAAGGTAGGATTTAGGGGTCGGGGAGGAGAGCGGAAGGGAGGTTGGGCTAGGGGGTAGGGAAGTTCCCTCCCACTCCACACCTTAATTGGAGCGGACTGGGAGGGAACTGGGGAAGGCCGGGATGCATCACCGCGTGATGTTTGCATAAATCCTCCCCTCCCCCCTTGCGCGCGGATTATAAAATCCGATGCGTATGTGCGCGCGGCCCACGTATTTTATAATATGCGCACATGAACACGCGTGCGCTTCTTTTAAAATCTATCCCTAAGTGCATCAGAGTTATTTGTCCCCCTTCTTCGCCCAATCCCAGTCCCCACCTTATCGGATCTGAAACGAAGAGAAAATAATAATAGAATCATGTAAAGTTTATTATTCAAGTTCACCCAGGGAAGGTTCTATAATGAGGCAGGGTGAGGCGGCCGCTTCAGATGGCAGAATTCTGAGGCGGCAAAAAAATGCCTCCCTCAGAACGCCACTGTGGCGTGCTCCTCACACTGCTTGCCAATGTTCCCTCTCAGCTGCGCGCGTGCGCGCACGTTTCTGGAGGCCGCTCTCAGCCTCTCTACCCCCGCGCATTCCCTGTGTACGTACCCGGATCAGTCCAGACTGCTGGGTTTTGCCTCCCTTCCAGAAGATGGAGATAGAGAAAGTTTCCCAGGCACTGCCCCCTTAACTTGGTGGCCACCTGCTGCTCCTCAGTATTTCTCTGTCTCCAGCAGATGGAGGTGGTGCGAAACCTGCGGTTCTGATCCAAGCAAAAAAAAAAAGAGCGAGATTATCATGTCTTTGGAGTCTCCCAGGGGGTTGTGAGGACCTGGACGAGCAGGGGTTGGGAAGACCAAACTTTGTCCCTGAGTCTGCTGGTGGGGTGACAGCTGGTGGTCCAGCTCCCTTCCCCCTTCTATGCTCCTTGTCCAAAGCCTCTGCCAGCCTCTTCAGGGAAGTATTCCATCTTTTTGTCTTTTCTGGGGCTCTGTCTAAAGTTTTTTTTGTTTAAAGTTAAAAAAAAAAACCTGTTGGGAGAATCTTGGGGGTTCTCCCTCAGCGGCAGGAAGTGCAGGAGCAGACTCGAGCCCTGGAGCTCGCGCGGGGATCCTTTTCTGTCTCCCTCCCTCTCCTCCCGTGGCTGCCGGAGACTGCCTCACGGCTGTTTTCATTTCATCATACCGTGCACGAGCTGGTGCTCGCGTTGTGACAACCGAGCCTCGTCAGGGTTTGTGGCCGATGCCTCCCCAGGGGGGGACGGTTGTTCTGGTGTGTCCACGGCGGCAGATTCGCAGCAGCGCAGCGCTGGGAGGCTGCTCGCTGCGCCGGAGACCCCGATTGACCCGTTCCCACTTAGCGCAGGAATGGCGACCATTTTGGGCGCTTTTTGCACTGCGGAGGGAAGAGCGTTGGGGGGATAGGATCACCCTCCAGCTCTCTCCCCAGCCGATTCCAGCCCCATGGTGGCTCGGGGAGCCATGGGGGACTCTCCTGATGCAGACCCTGATCCTTTGGAGGGCACTTCCGCGGGGCCTGTGCTATTTTCCACACAGTTTGTACTGCTGATGCACCAGGCTTTCCTGGCCAACAGTTTGGAAAAAAGGGGGCCCTTTCATCTTCCAGGACCTTCAGACCCACTGGGCAAGGTACCCAGAAGGGAGGAGACGCCGGTGGCTACTCGGATTCGACGGATACAGGCCCCTGTGGTATGGGGGTCAATCCTGGAGTCCTCTTCTGAAGATTCAGACCAGGGGGAGGAGCCGGTGGACCCCACTCCACCCCTGGACGTCCCGGGCATCGGCGCCAGGTCTGACCAGATCCCTCTGGTGGAGGGGGACGACCCTAAGATGGTCCGCTTATTCCAGAGCTGGCGCCTTTGATTCCCCATGTCCTTGCAGAGCTGGGCATCGCGGACTCTCCCTCTGAACCAAGACCAGATACGGTGGATCCTGTCCTTGCGGGCCTGGAGTGTGGAAAACACGAGTTCCGTGTGACCTATGATGTTTTTGAGACAACATCAAGAGTCTCTGCACAGGAATCGGTGCCCGCAGAATGGCATGGCTGATGACCTTGTATCTCTGACCAGAGGTACAGGAACAACTTGCTGACATGCCGTGTACTGGGGAAAATCTCTTTGGAGTTAGGGTGAGGGATGTTGTGGCCCAACTTCAGGACCACCATGAGACTATCCAACAACTTTTCCACCAGCACTCTGGACCCATCCTCCTCTTCTAGGAGTCTGGTGAGACAAGGGTCAAGGAAGTCTTTCTTTGCCAAAGGAAGTACTATCCTCCACCCCTTCAATCCTGTCAATACCATCAGAGTTCCTGTGGCAGTCCCAGGCAGCAGTGAGCACCCAAGCCCCAGCCAGCTCCTTAGTCAACTACAGGGACGGGGTTTTGACTGGGTCGTAGGAAGCATAGGCCAGTTGCCCATACCTGGATCAGTGGACCCTCCGGTTGGGGGCAGGCTGCGGTTCTTTGCATACCAGTCTCCATTCTCGGACCAGTGAGTTCTGACCATTGTCCAATCAAGAGTATCAACTGAATCTATTGGGTGTCCCGCCAAATTGGTCCCCATGCCCATCTTGGGGGCTGGTAGTGCATCAGGAGGTACTACCAGCAGAGCTCTCCTCCATCTTAATGGCCAGAGCAGTTGAGCTTGTACCACCAGAGCAAAGAGGGTGGGGATTCTACTCCAGGTACTTGCACTTGACCATCCGAGTGTTGGAGTCACTGGTGTTCGTTCTCAACTACCCAAAGTCCCATCTCAGCCCATCACTTCAAATGGACTTCATAGGAGCCCTGCTAGACATGGCTCAAGCCAAGGCCTTCCTGCCTTGCCAGAGGGCCATCACCTTAATGGCCATCATGGCAGAGATCCAACAGAGCCAGCAGGTGTCAGCCTGGCACATGTTAAGGCTGTTAGGCCATATCGCTGTAACCCTCCCTTTCACTTCCTTGGCACATTTACACATGTGCAGAGCCCAATGGACCCTGAGGTCACAGTGACACCCGGCCACTCAGAGCCTCTAGGATTGCATCTGAGTCACCCAGTCTCTCTAGGATTCATTGTCCTGGTGGCAGGACTTTCAAATCTGGAACACAAGATCTCTTTTTGAAGTCTTCCTACTCAAATTGTCCTAACCACGGGTACATCCTCCCAGGGGTAGGGAGCTCATGTAGATGAGCACAGCATCCAGGGTCTCTGGTCCACTCAGGAACGCTCTTGTCAGATCAACTTCCTGGAGCTTCAGGTATGCGCTATAGGTGTTCAGAGATCAGCTGTCCAACAAAGTTGTCCTGATCCAGACCAACAATGAGGTCACCATGTGGTATGTCGTCAAGCAGGGAGACATGGGATCGTACCTCCTGTGTCAGGAAGCGGTCTAGATTTAGTCGTGGGTCCAGTCCCACGGGATGGTGCTTCTGGCCATGTACCTGGCCGGGATGGAGAATGTGGTAGCGGACAGGCTGAGTTGAGCCTTCAGACCCCAAGAGTGGTCCTTGGACCAGGGAATAGTGAATTGGATATTCTGCCTCTGAGGGAGCCTGGAAATAGATCTGTTCACATTCCCCTGTAACAGGAAGGTGCCTCGGTTCTGCTCCCTGTACAGGTCAGACAGAAAATCAGCCTCGGATGCCCTTGCCCGTCATTGGAGCAAGAGTCTTCTGTCTGCATAGCCTCCGATTCCCTTAGTGGAGAAGACTCTCTTGAAGTTTCATGAGAACAGGGGAACTATGATCCTCATATCCCCTCATTGGCCGAGACAAGTCTGATTTCCACTCCTATGAGAATTGTCCTTCCAGAGACTGATCAGTCTGGGGATTTCCCTAGTTTTCATCATGCAAGATCAAGATTGGCTGTGGCATTCCAAACTCCAGGCCCTGTTGCTCACAGCCTGGAAGTTGAGAGGTTAATCCTACAATTGCTTGATCTTTCAGAGTATGTCTCGGGTCCTGGTGGCCTCTAGAAAGCCTTCCACTAGAAGGTCCTATGGACTGAAGTGGAGGAGGTTTTCCATATGGTGTGAGCAGAAGGCCCTAGATTGGTTTTCCTGTCCCACACAACAACTGCTTGACTACCTTCTACACCTATCCGAAGCTGGCTTAAAAACCAACTCCGTTAGAGTCCATCTCAGTGCAGTTGGTGCACACCACCAAGGTGTGGATGGTACTCCCATCTCTGTAAAGCCTATAGTTGTATGTTTCATGCAGGGCTGCTTCAATTGAAGCCTCCCCTAAGGCTTCCCACTGTGTCTTGGGACCTCAAATTGGCGTTAGCTCAGCTAATGAAGGCTCTTTTTGAGCCACTGCGCACCTGTGACCTAAAGTACCTGACCTGGAAGGTCATATTTTTGGTGGCGGTCACTTCAGTGCATAGAGTCAGTGAGCTCCAGGCCTTAGTGACTTATCCACCTTATACTACGTTTTATCATGACAGGGTGGTCTTGCGTATGTACCCTGCCTATGGTGGTCAAGGACTTCCATCTTAGCCAGTCTAGTGTCCTGCCAATATTCTTTCCCAGGCCCCATTTGCACCAAGATGAATGAGCCCTGCACAGTTTGAACTGCAAGCGAGCTTTAGCCTTCTATCTGGAGCAGTCCAAAGCCCATAGACAGGCCACAGAATTTCTTATTTCTTTTGATAAGAATTGGTTGGGCGATGCCATTGCCAAACAGACACTATCCAGTTGGCTAGCAGATTGCATCTCCTTCTGTTATGCCCAGGTGGAACTGCATCTTGGTGATCATGTCAAGACTCATTCTGTGAGAGCCATGACATGCTAGAGATTCATCCATGTGTGAGGACTATCATCCTGCTTGTCCTTGGAGAAAGCAGAGTTGCTTACCTGTAACAGGTGTTCTCAGAAGACAACAGGATGTTGGTCCTCACGAAACCCACCCGCCACCCTGTAGAGTTGGGTTTCTCCTATTTTTTATTTTAATTATAATTCTGTTTCAAGATTGGAGAGGGACCCCGTGTGGAGGCGTGGTATAGGGCATGCAGGACATGCTCAGTGTGCCTAGTCAAAGTTCTAGAAACTTTGACATAAGTTTTCCACATTGGGGTTCCATCTGGTGATGTCACCCATGTGTGAGGACTAACATCCTGCTGTCCTCAGAGAACACCTGTAACAGGTAAGCAACTCTGCTTTCTGATTGTCAGACTCACTGTGCTCCCAGTCTCTCTAGTGTTCTCTTGCATAGGGGTGGAATCATGTATTATCACTCCTTATTCTGCCCACAGCCCATGGCTTGAGGTTGCTCCATTATAAAGCAGACTGAGAGGGTTGGTAATGAGGGTGCAGCAGCTTCTGTTGGACTCATCTCTCTCCCTCCTTTCTTTTGGGTTTTTTTTCCAGACTTCCGCCATGGGTTCTGCTTCACGGAGGTGCTACAGACCATGTGCCAGCTGTCGTCAACCAACCGTAACCTGGTCACCAAGTCCGAGTGCTGCTGCAACAGTGGGCGTGGCTGGGGGAACCAGTGCGAGCTCTGCCCCCTGCCAGGAACAGGTCCCTACAAGAAGATGTGCCCTCATGGACCCGGGTACACCACGGACGGCCGAGGTGAGAAGCCACAGGACGTGGCTTTAATGGTCTCTTGCAGGGAAATGCAGGAGAGGTTTTGGCTTGAATCAAACTGTAAACATGAGGTGGGAGGCAGCGCCTCATGAGTCCATATTAGCCTTGGACCTCTGCTGACTGTCAGGCTTAGGTGGTTTTTGTTTCTGAAGTTTTAGTTGCAGCCAACCACTCATGTAAGGAGGAGACTATCAGGGGCGGCTGCTGCCCCTGTAGAAAGCAGAATCTGATCATCTGTTTTAAGGAGGTGGTAGGAAAGCTTTCCACATGTCTGTCTAGAGGAAAGGGTCAACCCCTCAGATAATAGGGAGGTTCCTTGCTATAGGCTCTTGATGAAACTTATTCCATGGAATTCTGTTAAGAGGCTATTGACAAAGTGCCAAACCTATTCTCCATCAACAAGCAGAATAATCAGCCACATGAGTGGGTGACATTGTCCGATAGCATCTGTAACGATCCTGGCTGCTGTGCGATCCTCCTGCCTGCAGGGGCCCTCAGTGGGTTGCAGTCTGAGCTGCTCAGGCTTGCCTTGAAGATACATGAGGAAGCCTTGCCAAATCATAAAAGCTTGATTCACAGCTCCCTGCCTCATTCATCATTGAGTCTCCATTACTCACTGCTATGGCCACTTGAGCGCTTTACCTTGACTTGTCTAGATTCCTGTTCTTTCTGTTCCTTTTACCAGCCTGATCTTTGCCGCTGTTCCTGTGGGCCTTCCAGTGGTCCTACTTGCCCATACCTGGGAACTCTCCAGATGTGGCCCGGATACTCCGGAATTCTAAAAGAATTTCCGGGTCTCTGGGCAGGGGCGGATTGGCCTATCGGGGGATCGGGCATCCCGGGCGGGTCACGCTAGTCACGTGGTCTGCCGAGTGAGGCCATGACAGAGCCGCACTCGGCAGACCATGTGGTATCTCTTGGGCGGCAAATCCCCGGGCCGGTCTTCATCGGGAATACGCCGCTGTCTCCGGGCCAATACCGGAAATCTCCGGTTGCTGCAGCAAAACCAATCTGCTTGGACCCGAAAAGAAGAAAGGAACGTCATTCATTTTGTGCGGCTGAAAAAGGAGGAACTCGACAGTGATTTCTACCATCTCCGGACCTTTTTAACTCTTAACTTCGCTTCCTCGTGACACCACCTGCTCCTGCACGGCCTGTTTCCTGTATCCAGCCACTTGCCCGCCCCATCCTGTTTACCTTGGCCAATCGACATTGCGATTTCCTGCCCGTGCATCAAACGAGGAGTAAGAAACAGGCAGCGCCCACTTCCACAGCAGAGGAGGAGAAGGAAGAGGCTGCTGCTGCTCCAGGAGCCCAAGTTAGAGTTTGCTGTTTTGAAAGGGGAGGAGAGAGAATGAATGAGCGTGTCTGTGAGAGTGAGTGAGTGTGAATTTGTGTAGGAAAAAGATCTGAGAGTGTATGTAGGTGAGTAGGAGAGAGCTGAGTGAAAGTGAGTGGGCATGTGTGTATGGAAGAGGGAGAGACGTGAGTGAGTGTGTGTGTGTTGGTGGGAGAATGGCAGAAGTAAAGGTGTGAGAATGTGAGAGAATGAGCAGTGAAAGTACGTGTGAACATGTAAGAGTGTTTATGAGAGCAAATTTGTGAGCATCCGGTCCCACTGGACAGTTGCCCTCCTCCCATCCCCCCCCCCCCCCCCCCCCCCCCCCCCCCGGCTAATCCATGGTAATCTCACGGTGACGAAGTCAGAAGTTCCCAGATATGCTTCTGCCTAATCCTTGTCCTTGTGTCTTGTGTGGCCTCCCAATGCCCTCTTGCCTGTTTTCTGTTTTGTTTATCTGGTCCCTGCCTTGCCTTCTGTTTCTGTTCTGTCCTGCCCTGGTCTTGCCTGATGCCTGTTTTGCCTTGTACCCTTTCTCTCTGTTTTGTTCCTAACCTGCTTGCTTGGCCCTAGTCCTGGCCTTGGTGTCTTGTTCGTCCTGGGCCTGTTTTGCCTTGTGCTTTCTTCTAGTTCCTGCCTCCTCGTCTTCCCTGGTTCCTGCCTGCCCTGCTTTTTCTCTGTCTTCAAATGACTTCTCATTGCTGACTTGGCCTGGCCTGTGACATTGCTTCGCTTGTTGCCTGCCCTGACCTCAGCCTGCTTCGTCCCTTCTTGAACCCCTGCCCCACGGGGTCCTGCCGGCCACCGGAACCTGCGGGCTCAAATTAAGGACGAGGTGGCCGGTC